>NW_016690188.1:9941381-9984684 GCF_001604755.1 Lepidothrix coronata
TGTCTCTGAAACATCTTTCTGCATCCTGAGAGCCTGGGTGTTTTCCACCATCCTGTGAAAAGAATGGTATGGAGCTTATGCCATGAGTGTGGTATAGTGTGTTTTAAAGATTGTGGGAGACAGTCATCCCAAACTAATTATCATCCTGAACTGGCTGGTTGCATCTGGTCTCAGTCAAGGCCAATATACTTTAAACCTGTTTGAAAACCAAATCATCTGAATATCAGGGTAAGAACTCTCTGATTTCCTCAGTAATTTCTGTAAAATCTACAGATTTCTGACTTTCTTAGTTGTGATGAACAAATGCTCTTTTACCTGCATTTTGTCTTGAGTCTTTAGTATAGGTTTAAAGTGACTCAGAATTTAAGGTTTTAACAGGAAGGCTTTCCCCATCCATCTGTTTAGGGAACTGATGAGCTGAGACATGGCCTTATGTCACCAACTGCCAGCTTTCTCTGATGCATTCACCAGCCTGTAAGCAGTGAACTCTTGTAAGCTTTGTGGATTAGGGCTGGCCTGGGATATACTGGAAACTCATCAGTGTGCAGCTCAGTGTTGGTGTGCATGCTTGGACAGCAAGGATTGCAAAGCCCTTCCTGCTGCCAACATGCAGATGAGCCAGATTGATAATTTCTAAACTTTTAGGTTCCTACTTTAACAATCATTTGTTTTCGATCCATGTGTCACATTCTACGCCATCTTTCTTTGCTTTGATAAGACTCTAGTTAGTTATAAATTTTACCCTCTCTTCTGTCATTGCCTTTCCTCCTTGTTCTCCACTGCCACCTAATCTCGTACCCTTATTGTTGTAGCGTTTGGTAAAATAATGAGATTTGTCTGTCTTAAAAAGCTCAACTGAGTCACACAAAGGAACTTAAGCCCTTACACTTTCACTGAAATCACTTACATTTTTAGTAGCTAAACAGTCTGTGGACTTGGCACTTGAATACCAAGGGAAACGTAAAAGGTGAAATACATTTTCGCTAACTCTTCTTCCTGCCTAGATCCACTCATTGCCCCAGAATTATGAAAAAAAGGTAAAAGATTAATTTGGTGCAACTATCACAAGTCACCAATCTCTGCATTATAAAATGTGACTATGGCATAAGTTGGGTAAATATTCTGTGATAGTGCTCCAGTAACAGCCTTAGGAGATAATACTAACCCATTACTTAAATACCCTGGGTTTGGTCATCCATCTGCTGTGTTGTGTTGTATCAGAGAACCGAGACAATACAAATACCCTTCCAAAACTGGCTGACATAGAGGAACAAGCCCTTCTGCTTGACTAAGAGAGGTCATCAAGCAGGAACATCCTGTGAGAGAGGCTCCATAGCTTTGAAAGCTATGCTTGAAGGACAGAAGTGTCACAGCAGAAGGACAGTGTTCTGATGACTGTGGTAGTATTCCCAGCAAACTTAAGCATTCTTTTTTTGAATTCCTGCCTGTTAATGCAGATTGAACCATCATAAAATACCATGATCTGATCTGCAACTCAGTTCCTGGAGGAATAAAGAGAACACTCACTGAATGGTTGACTGTCTTGACAAAGCTGAGAAAGGGTAGCTGGAAGAAGATGTGATAGGATCTGCATACCATGTGCAAGTCCAGACATCGGTGAGATGTGCTCTTAGGAGCACTTCAAATGTCTGCATGGCAGATCTGTCAGTTGAAAAGTTTTGAGACAGTTTAAGGTGTGGTTGTAGCTGGATCATATGAAGATAATTTGAAAATTATTATTTTGTAATGGCATGAGTTAGGGATGTGTTGTATCACTGATTTTCTGATACAAGGTCTGTTCCCTTATAGGGATTTTGGAGCAGTTTTCTTGGTGTTTTAGTCTTCTGTTTCTCAGATCCTTTACTTTCTTGGGAAGTACCTTTTCTAAGCAATGTCAGGGCTAGTCATCATTTGTAACTTGTCATTATGAAAGTAGCATTCTCCTTTAGCCTTCTACCAAGAATTACCAAGGAATGCTGCAGCAACCCTTGCAGCATGGATCTTGGCTTGACTAAGCTTCTGCAGCCTCTGTGCAGAGAGAAATATCGTCTTTTGGCTTCCTTCAGTGTTAGGCAGAATGCAATACAGAGAGACTGCAGAGTGTCAGTACTGGATTAAATCACACATGAATGATCAGACACAAGGTATGTTTTGCAGTCCACTCTTGGTCCACCAGATCATGAGTCCTGTTATGCATTATCCTGTTATGTGCATGCTGGAGGGGCTGGGTGCATGGGACAGAGATAAGCAGAAGTCTTGGAGAGGTGAAGAGGTCACTGCTCTAGGGGTGATCTTATCACTGCACTGCATCAGCCTTCAGCATTGTCTTGCCTGGTACTCCTTTTGTGTGATGCTTATGTGCAAGACCTCAGCATTTGTCATGTGCTTCTGATTCAAGCAGACACAGAATACTCAATTCACATCATGGTCCAAGAGAAGTTGTTTCCAGTCAAGTCTCTGTCCCGGGGCTCTGTGGCTACAGATTAGCCACTAGTGGTCACCCAGCTTTGTCTGAGGTTGTCATACTCTTGAAATGAGAAAATAAAACCTATAATTTTCTCCCCATTGGCTCTTCATTCTACTAATTTGTTTAAAGTTCTGCAGTTCTCTGCCTGGGCTGTTTTTTGAGGTTGTTGGCACTTACTGAACAGTCCAGAATAGTGCTGACCCAGTGATGGAATATATCTGGGCAAAAGTGAATGCTGCTTTTCTGGAACATGAATAGTTTCACTGTAGCTACAGTGGTACTGCAATCCTCAGCCTGGACCTCTTGTGTGAGCAGGATGGACTGATAAGATGGGATCCAAGTGCTAGGGGAGTCAGATGCAATGGAGAAAGGAGGTTCCACAACGATCTTTTTGCAGACTTGCTTAATACAGCACCCATCCATGACAGGACTTGCCCAAGACAAGAGCAGATGGGTCCAGGAAATGTGGACAGAGAAAAGTGTCCCCAGAGGGCTAATGAGGAAGCTGTCTCTCCTGGTATATACTGCAACCATGTCCTAAACTGCTGCTCAGTGTTGCTGGGGCTGAACCTCTCATGTCTGCACCTCTTAGCAAAAACAGTAATCATAATCCAACTGGCAATGGAAGCTCCAGTAGCATGCAACAGGAGCCTGACAAATAGAAATTTTCTACAGAGTGCAATCCAAGATTTCTTTGATCTTGTATTAGCCTTTCTCTAAGTCTTTCCCTAATACTGTCATGTTTAAAACAGAGAAGTCTTGAATAATCTTCTGCTTGCATAAGAAACTTGTACTGCCCTGAAAATCGTATGATCTCCATTATATTCATGTGTGAGAAAGTTCTGTGTTTATATAAGCTGCTTCATAAGTAAACACATCCAGAAGTAGCTATATTTTTTACCAATTACTTTTGTTATATTTTGGTAATCTTTGTCTAAACAGAATTATTTTAGTGACTAGTATAGTTGTCAGCTATCTACTCACTTCCTTTTCCCAATAACTTCCCACTCAGCCTTTGGCTGCCTTCAAGCAAATCTGATTGTGGCCTAATAGTCTTAGGGACAGCAAGTTTCTCCAGGTGTGCAAACACTGTGCAGTAAAGAACTGATTTTGACTTCCTGTACTGATGACATACCCATTTTCCCCAGATAAATATCCGAAGGACTGAATGCTCCTGTGGGCATGACTGACAAAGTGTTGCACAAGCAGCAGAGTTAATGGCATGCCAGTATTGTGGAGTCATGGCTTGTGCCTGGATTCCCCAATGTTTAATTACAGTGGCATCCCCAGTGTAGCCCTTTCTTCAATACAAAATCTGCCTCTTCATCATCTGTTTTTCTGCAACCTGGAGAAAGCTTTTGCTGTGGCTGGTATCCTATTGTCAGATTTGCTTGAGACTGGCCAGAGCATGTTAAGCTATTGGAAAAAGGAGGCAACAACATGAAAGACAGACAGACTTTCATATGCTGTGGGAGTGATCACATAAAAATTCAGGTTGAAAGTGGCAGTTTTACTGCCCTGTGATGGCAGGAAAGGGAGGTAGAGTGGAGTAGAGGAAATGATGGTTGGGTGTTCTCTAGTCTGTCCAAAACCTGCTTTGCATAGTTTTCTCCACCAAAGCAGACAGTGGCACTTGTGAGGTGCCTGCTTGTGACAATGGCAAGTAGTCTTTGTCATAAACCTCTTGAATAAGTCACTGCTATGGGCTGCAGGAGCAGATGCCCCAGCTATCCAAATGGCACAGGGTATTCTGTCTTTCTGCTTCTGGAGAGGCCTCCAAGTACTGTGGAGCTCTCATCTGCAGGAGGGAAGGAACACTTAAACCTTTGTTGCTATAAAGAGGAGGAAACTTAGAGTTGGAAGAGTCTGCTGACTTTTGCCTCTATCTCTTTCCAGAAATCAAGAAACTAAAGGTCACTTCATGGAATTTCTTCATCCCCAGAAGCCCTTGCCTTGGGAATGCAGCCACAGGATAGGGTCCTTCATGAGCACCATAAGGGCAGCCATTCTCAATGTCTGCTCTTTCTCATCTCTTGATGTTTTTCTTTGAGATTAAAGAGTACATTTCCAGTATTTGACAGGATTTAATTTGGGTAAAGTGGAAAAATCCAGACTTCATCCTGTTATATAACTCTAGCCTAGGTCTTGTGACAACTCTGAATTCATAGGACTCTGCTGGAATTCATAGGAACTTCATAACTCGTTCCTATCCTCTGAGTTGCTTAATTTGCATGAGATTAGTAAAAGTGAAACACTGGTTAGAACTTTTCTGATGGCAGTAATTGAAAAGGCAATGTGGTATGTAGAAATTGTTTCCTATTCCACCAATTTTTTGAGTGACTTTGTATTATCTGATTGCTTCTCTATAATTCCTTGTAAATGTGCATTTATATGCACAACAGATCAATAGAGAGCTCCATGGACCAGGAATAGCACACAGAGCAACAACGGGCCAACACTACAGGCACATCACTTCAAAGAAGCTGAATAGAAATTGAGGAGAAGTTTCATAACTTGGTGGTCAGGAAAATAACTTATGCCTAATGAATTTTCTGCTGGCAAATAGGTGGGTTTATCACCCTTATGTAACATCATTGATGCTGTGGCCAGTTAAGTTAGATGGCATTAAGGGCATCTTAGAAGAAAAATATTTGTGGGTCTTTTTCTAATTTGAATGTTATTTCCGGAGCAACTTTCTGAGACAAAATTCTAAAAAGAAAAGTATGCAAGTTAAGGACCTTGGCAAGTTTGAGCACCCTGTAACCTGCATGAGCATTTGCAGACACTTAAATGATCTTGGCTGCACAATAACTTCAGGAAGGTCTAAAGGTAAAGTTCTGGGCTGTACCTCTCAGGTGTGCAGTATGAAACTTAAGGCTCAGTGAACTGTGGGCTGTGTAAGCCCTATTCACGTTCTGGGAGCTGGTGGAGACTTGTAAAATTGAGTGCTTATGTAAATGGTGAGTGATTTATGGTTCAGAAGAAAACTTGGGCATTTCACTGTATTGTCTGCTGTGCGAATTGTCTTCCCTACCCTTTGGGTATGCTCCAAGCAGTGAGTGCCAAGGGAATCCTCATAGGTGCAAAACTGGGTATTATTTTCACTTTGGTGAGGGGAGATAAAAATTTCCTTTCTACAGGCTTTTGAATGTTTTGTGAAAATTTGTAAAATTTAATGCATCCTATTCAAACAATGGTTGTTCACTAAAAAGGTTTTATTTTTACTTATAATTAGTCAAGGTAGATTTGATATACTTCCAGGGAACCTACTAGAATTTCTCCCATTGAGTTCTGTGTGTGCAGGATCAGACTTGCCTGGCTGGCTGTTATAGGCTGTAGAACATTTTTGTTTCTGATGAGACTTCCTGGTCAGGTGATTTTATTTGAGATGAAAAACTTGCTTTTGAGTCGTGTTTCCATTTGAATCTATTAATTTGCTATGGCAAAGTTTCTGAGTAGCCTCTGGTGTTTCCTGACTTTTCAACAAATGTTCTACAAGTTTTCTTATTAGTAGCAAACAGACATAGAATTTCAGATGGGATTAATTTTTTAAGGATTATATTTGGTCTTTTTGTTGTTTGGCTGGCTTAATTTTACCCCCCTCAGGGACTGTTCTTAATTCTTATGAGAGTTCTCTGTTATGAGATGATGAATTGTCAAATTAATTATCAAAGAAAATTTTTGACTTTAATGTGTTATCAAAAGTTGGTTTTGAGTCTCTGAGGTCAGAAAACATCTTTGCATTGTGTAAATCCAACCTCCTATGAATGCTTGTTGCAGCTTTTGTAGGGATTACTGGGTTTGATCTGTTGAAATCTGTTGAGAGTTGGCATTGAGAATAGAATGTTCTCATCAGTGGCCAGAGAACAAATTTACATTTAGATCCTGATGATTTAGATAGGTCTCACCCCACAGATTTCAGCAATGTGAGCAGCAAGTTTTCTCATGCATCAGTGTGGATGTATTGAATTGAGCACAACTTCTCCCATTTAACCAGCTGGGAATTTAGATTTTTCTGAATCTTGAAAACTTCGAGTTGGTTTCGGGCTTATTTCTGCTCTTGATTGCTGAGAAAATCTTAGTGATTTTGCCATGAACTCAAACTGCATATGGGATTAAAACTTGCATATCAGTAATTACTTCTGTAATTGCCAAATTTTATTCTTTTCACTGCTGTCTACATAGTTTTGTTCTTTTATGTTCTATATACAGATGTAGATCCACTGCCCAATTGGCAGCCACAGTCCCGCTGGGTCTGTGTGGTGAAAAGCTGTGCTTCCAGACATGCAACTTCTGCCTGTGATCTTGGGGAGGTGTTGGTACCCCAATTTCTGGTGGGAGGACAACACCAGACCTAAGGGCAAGAAAAGCTAGAGGGCCTTGAGGGAAATGGCATCTGTTCTGTTGGCAGCTGCTTGCTGAGTCTCTGAGCCAGAGATGGGGGTGCAGCAGTGCCAGCGCCTTCATGACGAGCAGCCTGGGTAGGGTTTGCCATGCCAGGGGCTCTGGCAGCATCTGGGGCAAGGAGCTGGCACACCCTGCAAGAAAATGAAAGAAGTCTTGCTTAACATGTGGTAGGAGGAAATAAAACAACTGTTCCCTGATTTTGAATGTCCTTATGCAAGGCCAGTTTAAAAAAACAAAACCAAACAAAACACGAAAGAACCCCCAAAACCCCAAAAGCAAAGAAAAAAAAAAACTTCCTGTAGCACTGAGATGACACTGTGCCATGGTGTATTAATGTTCAGATTTGCACCTGACTTTAGGAGAGCCCAGACTAGAGAGGAAGGGGATGCAGCATGTGCATGATTTTATAGCGGTCAGAAAAGGATCTGTACACCACTGCAATAAAAATTTTGCTTAGTATGAGTATCTAGAGTGGCAGAACCAGATAAACAACACAAGCAAATGACAAGTAAGCAGGCAGACAAAACCAAACCACTTCCATGTAAACAATCCTGGAAACTCTAGCCAGTATGCCATGCCAAGTTTGGAGGAAGAAACATCACACAAAATGTTCGTACACTGATTCCATGTGAGATATCTTCTCTTTCCTTTTTGGTCATATAAAGTGGAATATCTGGGGTCGGAGGAGTCTGTCCCACCGCTCTGTGGAACAAAGAGACAAGTATAAAACGCTATTCCGGAGGGGAAGTGAGAAGTGGTGGAGTGGGAAGATAGAGGCACTGAACTAGCTCTGGTTAGACAGACCAGATGTTTGTTTTTTTAAGGGACAGAGGTGGAAGATCATTCTTGCATCTTTTTAAGGAAGAGGAAGTTGAACTGGTGGGTCAGATGAGCAATGGAGGAGCTTGGGCTGAGATCCATATCTTCCCCTGTCATGAAATAATGATGGAAGCAGAATAAACATATCTGGCGCTGCTGCTTAATGGGTGAACACTCTGCATCTTGTTGGCAAAATGAGAACACACAGCATTCCAGAACTTTTGGTCAGGATGGCAGAGAGGTCTACATGCTCTAGAATTGCCCCAGTCAAGGGGTATAGCTGATCCTCCTTCTTGCAGTGGCATATCCATTTCTACAGCATCTCTGTTAGCTACTGACACAGAAACACAACACAATCAGTCATCTTCTTTTGCTGTTCACTCAACTAATTTTCTCCCCATCTCCTGTTTTCTCTGTCCTTATTTTAGCTGATGCCATAAACTTCAGCTTCTTCACAGACATATCCTGGATATGTCTTTTTTTCATCTCACTGGTGTTAGCCTTATTGCTCCCACTCAGTAAAGAAGTCTTAGGAGGTCTGCACTGAGAAGGCAGGAAGCAAGGTAGTTATGACACTATGGAAATAGCCTATAGTTTTTCTCCACTCTTCTTTCTTCTCCACTCTTCTTTCACTCTTGATAACAGTACTGAGTATAAGCTCTTTTTGTGAAGTGTTTTTTAGGAGATGCTTGGTGGCATATGTCATGGTAAATTTGCCATGCACAAAGAGTCACTGCCTTTCCCTGGGGGAAGAGAGCAAAGAGGCACACTAGGCTGTCACAGTGGAACAGCAAATATCTTGAAATGCTCCACAAAGGTGCATTTCCCTTGGTAAGGCTTAATGCTATGAGAAGAATCAAGCACTGGAAGCAGAATCAAGTCCTGAAAGGCAGGGCTTCTGATCCCTTCTGCTAACTAGGACAGAAAAGCTGGGGGATTAGTAGAAAATACACTTCTACTAAGCTCACAGCTTTTCTGTCCCGGTCACTGTCCTGGAACATACCTGTGACAGAGGAGAGAAAATTAAGAACCTCAAGGAAAGACTAATAAAATTCCTCTTCTTCCAGGGGCAGTCTTACATGATCAATGGAAAATTTCTGTGCAGAACATGATCCTTGGCAAGGATGCAACACTGCCAGGTCAGAAGCAGATGCCCTCAAGATCAGGCAAAGTATCCAACATTCTTCTTCCTGTTTGCCCCAGGTATATATTAGCAGGCTGTGGGAACAAAACTGGGAACTGTCTCTTTGCCTGTCATCCTGAACTGCACATGGTGGTTTCCAAGCTAGAAAAAGATGGGTATATATCAGATAGGAGGGGCTAGGAGCTCAAGGTGGCCAGGTTCAAGCTGTTTCTGTTGCCAGAACAATTCTTTGGGTCAGTCCCTGTGTGCTCTCAGGTTACTTCTGAGGAAGAAGGTGGCTGGCAGTAGCTTGCAGGAAATATTCCGGCAGTGGCAACCTGTTCCTTGCTGGTGTCCTCCCCAGGCATGCACACGCTTCACTGGCTGGGTGCACCACCCAGTAGCTCCAGTGCTTTCAAGGAGCATCACACTGACAGTGTGTGCATTGCACACCCAGTCTGTATGTGTACAACAAATCCATCTTTTTGCAACAGCAGCAGACCCACTGTTCTTGCAGAAATAGGCTGTGCTGTTCCACATGCAGTTGTGTGACAAAGAAAAGCTGCATATGTGACTTACTGTAGCGGGCCAAGGGAACCAACTGGGCACTGCTGTGCTACATAGTGATGTACAGGGCCATCGATGCCACTACCCCAAGAAAGGTATGGCAAGGAAACTGAGGACTAGACAACTGCACCTTAGGGAAAAGACACAAGGCTAGCATAGAACTTTGTGGGCTTTAAGGTACAACCGAATTGATGACCCCTTTGTGGCACTGACCAAAAATGTTTAGAGATTTCGGTGTATTTCTGTCCTCATCACTGGGGATGCTAGAGACCGTGACAGAAATTTTAGTACAATCCAAGAAAGGAGATAGCCCGAGGTTTAAGAATAGGTAGGTGATGGATAGGAAGAAAGATATGTGGCCATTTATGCAGTTTGGCTATTATTCTTGACACCTTGATTTAACAGTGAAGGAGAAAAGGCAAATTTTTGCAGATGTAGCCTATGTGGAGCCATTGTCACATTGCTTGTCACACGAAAGTTTTATATTGCACTTGAAGTGGTATGGCTGCAGCTGCTGCAGCAGTCTAGCTTCCTGAAAGACAGTAAAACCTTCATGTTGTTTCATTTTTTTTAACTTGAAAATGTCAAAACTGAATATTGACATTTATCCAGTTAATAAAAGCAAAACCCAAATATACCTATCTATTTAAATTTAGGTCCCAGAATTATTTTGAATTAACATCTCATTAAGTATTGAACTTCTATGTATTATAGTTCCTTTTCCTTTCTTCCTCTATGTTAGATAATAGTAAGTCCTCTTACTGTGATTTACCATCATGCAACACACCATAGCCCTTGGTTTGGGCTTTTTCCTACACATTTCAAAACCAGACTCTTCTTCAGTTCTCTATTTTTATTCTTTCCACACATGGATGGAACTGAAAGTTTCTACAGCCATTGCACAATGTGACAGGCAGCCTTCCAGACCAGCTGTCTGGAAGATCCACTCTGAATCCTGCAGTAAGGACACATCATCCTGTTGCAATTCCACTCTAACTTACACTGGTAGAAATTAGAAGTAATTCTGTGAAAATGAATGAGTTTTGTCAGCCATCTAAATGTGAGGAAAATTCAATCTATTAATTTCAAAGGGACTCTTCTAATAGGCTTAGACTTGATTTAGTGACAATCAAAAACAAGGAAGCACTTTCTTTGATTGTAGCTACATATCAAAAATTAGCTGTGTTTAGCTGTGTTACCTACAGCAATGGCATGGGTTACACTTTATACTGACATCGGTCAGGCCAAGGCAGAAAAAGTGTCAAATTAACATACAGGCAGCCATAAGATCTGGGTTTTTTTTCTGCTTTGGTAGCATCCCTTATCTTCCTTTAATTTACAGTTACATTTTTTTTAATATAAGTAAGGGACCTATTCACTTATGGTTTTCTTCTCATACAGTCTTCATATTACCATGTATCAGATACCAGCACATGAAGCCTTCAAAAATATCTACGATTTTCTGCCACATCTCAAACCTGCCAGGTACTCACCCTGGACCTGCTTCGCTCTCCAGATGACCTATTTGTCCCTAATTTCTCCTGGCAGGGTAACTACTCCTCTTCACCCTCTTGGCAACATGGAGCCTCCCTACATATACTAAAGTGTAGTGAGACTGGTGCATGTAGTGCTGCCATGATTAGGATACTGAAAAGTCCACCTTACTGCAGAATAAGCCTGATGGTACCTGCAGCTACAGTACTGCTCTGGGTACTTGCCCAGTGCACTGATGAACAATATGCAATCAGTTGTGATTACTACTTGGGTTCCTATCATGTATTTACAGTTCTTCCTAATTATTTGGAATATCTCCCTACAGTTTATCCTATATCTGCTCTATGATAATACAATTTTGAATACTCAGAGAGAAACTTGCTGTTTGTCTGCATGGCTGGCACCAGTGCTGCTAATCCCAAGGAGAGGCAGGAAGGCATTAGGTTGCTGTTGTGCTACCAGCGGAGGTGTTTGTACCATTGTCTTTGTTGCTTTCATTCTGAAGGTGCCCCTAGTTTTTTGTTATCTGGCATAACTAAAACTAACAGATGCGGAGATGGAAAAAGAAAAACAGATTTTTTTGAAGATTAAAGTGAATTTTGACATCTGTTGCTTATATTCTGAACATCTGTACCACTGTGGCCACTAAAATGATTTCATGTAAAGGACAAAATACGACATATCTATATGTCTGCAATTACAGTGCATTTACAAATAGTGCTCTGTGTATTTTAACATGGATGTTCAGATGCCACTAACCAGCTTTGGCAGGTTAGTGGGTGTGCAGACAGGCTGCTGAGATGACCGTCTGTCAGACACTATCATATCTCAGACTGCAATACACCTGTGAGGCCTCAGAATGAATTTTTAGATGTTGGTCATGTTCAGTGCTTGACTGATTTGCTGAATCCGCCTGTGTTTTGGCTCATGATAAACACTGTGACTGATGTCCCAGATCCTGGAAGTGTTTTAGCTATGTGACCACTGGCAGCCCTCTAGCAGTGTGTTCTTCCAAACATTTAATCTGTTGCTGTGGCACATGCTATTTACTTTATTTATATTCAAATGGGCTTTCTGCTAAACATTTTCCGTATTTCTTTTTCTTTTCCTTCTCACTTCATCAGAATGCAGCAAGTCTGACTGCTTGTGTAGGGAAGGGTGTCAAAGGAGCTGGTGCCCAGCTTGGATCATAGAACTTCCCTCCGAGCTGGTAAGTCACATGGCATCCCTAAGGATGTAGATCCAAATGGCTAATTAGATCCCTGCCTAGGTTCGAGGTCCAAAAATTATTTGAAATCCTAACTTATATTGGTAATAAACTGGTTCACTGCTGTCATCTGAAGACTGGTCTTCTTCAGGGCAGTGGACTACAAAACAATCACATCTGTAGGATCTTAGTTGCGTGATCTGTACACCAATGATGCTGACAACCCCTGATGTGAATGGAATCCCAGCAGTAATGGATGGCATGCAGGACACATGGATATGTAAGATTTAGGGCACATGATGCCTGTTTCTCACTATTCTTTATTATTTTGTTCAACTAAATTATTGCATGTCTTCTCATAACCCATTATATATGTCTATACATAAAGTTATGCCTTTGAATTAGGGATAGAAATAATTATTTCTTCACTTGGTTTAATGCATTTAGTATTATTGATATCCAGTTATCTAATTTAATTTAAGATTTTATTTTAGTAATAAGGTATTTTAAAAAGAATTTCCTCTGGCGCTGAGCAGTGTTCCGGATGGAGTTCGTATCTACATACATCCTAAAATCTGCTCTGAATGAATGCCTGAATTTGTGTGCTTAGGGTTCTTTTCCAGGAGGTTGTTACTGATGTTCAAGAGGAAAATTTAATTTTGAATCTAAAGATTTCATCTGTTCTTCTGTCTCATATACTGTTATTGTCCACAACTACCATTGCTGTGCTGTTGCCCACACAGTAATGATGTGCAGTGGAGCATGGAGTGTTGGCTGCCCTGTAGGGACAGCAGCCAAGGTAGGGCACACCAGGAGTTATGTCTTAAAAGAATGAATCAGTACCTTCTCTGACTGCCTGCAATGTCCCAACAGTGGAGAAAGGGTTGATCAATTATAATGATTCAGAAAGCCACTACAATGATTCAGAAAGTGCTACAGTCACAAAGAGGATAAGAGTTATGTTGAAATTAAGTTTTAAAGACTAATTCCAGGAAAGAACTAATTTTTGATGGGTCATAATTACAATAATTTTCCTGGTAATGGTCTGGCTGTATCTTGTAACTAAATATTGAGAAAATGGGTAAAGCAGCTAAACTCTGACAGCAAGGGGCAGGGGTTAAAGGACTCTGGTTAGCACAAAATGTTAAAGTCTTGTTCTTGTTGTTTTGAAGAGATAAATCCTAACACTTCCAGTAATTTAATGATTCCATAAAAAGTTAAGAAATTTACTTAGGACCTGACACAGTAACAGAAAATGGCATCCATTTAAAGAAATAAACTGCATATTTGTGGCCTTGTTGCAATAAGGATGAGGCAGGAAAGAGAGAATTCCTTTGCAGACCCTTAGCACGAAAGCAGAATAAAGGAAACAGATGCACAGAGCTCTTTTATATCATATATCTAAACTAGGTGACTACAAACTTCATCCTGATGAAAACAACATTTTCTCTGGAAATGAAATCCAAAGCACTGTAATACCCAACGATTTTGTACAGAGCCCAACTCCATGGAGCTTCCCACAGAGCACCATTCAGAGGATAAGTGAAAAAAGAGCCAGAATAGGCCAAGGTCTGGTTGTGACAGCAAACTCGGTCATGTGTAAAATACCTTCACACTAGCAAAACGTGCCTGGTTAGGGGCCAAGGAAATTAATTTAAGGTGTTACATTTTTGCCAAGTATTTGTGGAATTAAAGCACTATCTGCATAAATTCTGCTTCCTTGTATGAGGTGGTAATGAACACAGGAGAATTAGCAAAATTAGATTAAAATAATTTAGCATAAGATTTTCAAAAAGAATCCTGGATTAGACATTATATACCCCTAAGCCTATATACTGCCACATGAGGGAGAGTCTTTTTTAGCTGTGGATTGCAATGTACACAGTGTATACACACAATGTATACATCTAAAAGTATACTTTTACTTTGGAGACTAATTAATAAGTTTCAGAGGTAGATAACATAGGGAAATTCAAGGGTAACTGAATTAGCATGCTTAATCATGCTAATGCGATCATGCAAAAAAAGGGAAAAAAATGTTCTTTTCATTTTCATGTGCTTGTCATTGTGCACAAGATGTGGCCCTCAAAGAAAGGCTGGACAAACTGGTGCTGTGTAGCCTAAAGGAGTAAAAAAAAAAGGAGAGGCAAAAAGCATGATAATGATGTTCAAGTATGAAAAAGGCTCCTGTTTTAAAAAGGAAGGGAGCAATCTCTTCTCCATGTCATAGTGTGTATGGCAAGATGTAGAAGTCTGGAAATACACCAAGAGATCATTTTGATATTAAGACAAACTTCTGAAGAGTAGAGGTTGTGAAATATCAATATGAATTATCTAGGGAATTTTGAAGTCTCCATCTCTGAGATAGGACAAAAAACATATAGTTAATCCTGCCTTAGGGCAAAGGACTGGCAGGACAAAGGACTGGCATAAATGACCTTTCAAAGTCCCTTCTAGTCTTAGGAGTCTCAGAAAATAACCAGTGGCTTTTAAAGCAGAAAGACTTTTGTTCATCTATTTTAAGGTGGTTGGAATTTCCAGCCCTTTCTTATCTAAATAGGAACTCTCTCTGGAGTCCATTGTTTAACTGGAAAAATTCCTGGGTTTCACCTTAGCTGGAAGACTTAATTTCCTGTTTGATATTATAAACAGTACTGTATTTTCAAAAAAGAAAGTCCCAGATAGGTTATTAGGAAGAAAGAACAATACAAAAAAAAATTCCTAAAGGACAGTGTGGTCTGACTAAGTGTAATACTGCCTTTACAGCATGTTTTTTATTCTTGCAAACTCCTGCAATCTAACCCAAATTAGTCCCACAGAAGAATTTATGTACCTAATATCTCAGTAGATGCCTGTGCCTACAAGTGAGTTCTCAGTGCTGGGCCCCTGTGCATTTGCTGGGTTCACAAATGACAGTTCCTTGTCTGCCTTTTCAGTGACATTAGTCTGCTAGATAACTACTGGGACTAACCTAATCATTTAGGAGTACCCCGGAACAGAGAGAATCAAGCTCAAACTTACACAGCAATGAATATTTAAGTACACATAGTGGAACAGGTTCAACAAGAGTGATGAGGAAAGAGATGTCCTCAAATAGACCAGACTTGTGCTTCTGGTAAGTGGGAGACTTGCATGCAATTTTCTGCTCCAGACCAGAGAGGGTTATTCCAGCCAAGTTCTGCCACAGCTTCATCTACCACATGAGTATGAGTTTGGAGTGGAAGAAAGGGGAACTTGCATTTCTGTGTTTGATAGTGTGGCAAGACACCAAAAAGACAGGCATCACTGCATTTTAAGTCATGCCTTTAGCTTCAAGAATTCTGTTCTAGTATTTTTAGATTTTAGAAATCTATTTTTTGCTTTTTGACTCTGTCATGAGTGCCCCATGGACTTGTCCATACTAAGGTTGTCTGTAAGTCTGCTCAGATTTGTTAAGTAGAGAGTATAGGCTGATGACTGATATAGATCCTCAGGTGGAATGCTGCCTAGAAAAGAAAAATTCTCCTTGCTTTCTAGTGATAATAGTTTGCCTCTTCAATCCTAACAGCTAATTTGAATCCAAGTAGAGCAGGATTTCACTTGAAGTCCTATTTTGAACTACTTACATCTTCTAACACTTGCTTTGCTAAAATTTTCTGAATTTGGATACTGTCCAAACATAATGTATTGATTTAATCTGAACAGCAATATTTTCAGTTACATTTGGAAGAACCATTTCCTCTATTTAGGAAAAAAAGTCAATACATGACTATCTTTCTTTGAAATGGGTCCACGGCTGAGAGAAGAAAGTAGGAAAACAGTATTTCTTTTTGAGAAATGCTTTTGCATGTTCTATTAGTGGTTGGTTTATACTTGGATGAGTTAGAGGATGTTAAAAACTGCAATTCCTGGAAGATCTGTGCATTTTTATTGTGATGTATGTATGAATGCATTTGGATGAGGGAGAAGGAAGCTGGTCTCTGAAAGACTTGACTCTTGACTCCAGCCCTTAGACAGAGCAGATCTTTTGTCTTGTGCCTAGCCCCCAAATTCCAGCTCATGGATTTACTCATCTGTTTTCATTTACAAATAAAAAGAGCTTAAAAGGTTGCACTGACAGCAGGTTAATAGAGTTTTACAGCTGTAAAGGCAAGCAGTGACAAGAGGACATACAACCCCACAAATTTTCTATGCATCTTGTTGCTGTTCCCTACAGTGTTTTATTCTTGAGGTCATCAGGTGAATGTAACTCTGTCCTGTGGTCTATAGGTGTTGGGCCCCAAGTACCTTGCAGTGGTGCCACAGCTCAGGAATCCTTGGAAGTACATGTTAGTGTAACTGTTTATCAAACCGCTTACCCTGGGATCCCTAAAGGGTGCCTGTGAGTACCTGTCCATGTAACCCATTATTACTACCTAGGCTGCACTGAGTAACATTGCTCATTGCTTTTCTTATAGTATCTTTATGGGTTGCTCTTTGGAATTTCCTTACACCAATGTGTCTGATACCAGAGAAAGGCTTTTGAGTGCTGTAGGGAGATCTGAATAAAGCTCCTACCATAAGGTACTTTCTCAGGGGAGACATCTCAGTAAAGGAGCTGGGTACATTGCACTGCCAGTTGCCAATTTGCTGTTTGCTAAAGATAGAGCTAACAAAAAAGCCCACAATATATGGAGTACTTTGCAACCTCTGATGTCTCATGGTACAGGATTATATATTTTCAAGCACTCATTCCAATTTTCTGATGGGAGCAACAGCCATAGATTTTGTAAGATTAAAAAAAATTTTGGCACCAAACTTCCTGAGGTGGCTATTCCCAACATTTCTGTAGCTAAAACAGAAGTCAAAAGTGTATTTAATGGATAGTTATTTAAAATGATAGGCTAACTTATGAGCCTGGAAGAGAAAGAAGACAATAGCATGTTGTAGCAATTAAGGGTATTATTCATAAGCCAGTTCCTCCAGGAAGCCTCTAAGCTGTTACCACCCACCCCTTCTCCTCCCCCAGCTTTACCAGTTGCTTTTTCACTTGATTATGGTGACACAAAGACTACCCTTCAGAGAGCCAAATTTCAGGACAGCCATACTGTCTTTTCTAGACTTTCATAGCCACTGCTGACGCCTGACTTTGATTGGTATTTTGGCAGTTGCAGAAGTAATAATCAAAATGAATGCCTAAGTCTCAACTGATTTAGGTTTTTTTTGTGAATATTTACTAAGACTTTACTGCAATGCATGTTCATGTTGGCACAGGTACTGTTGCACGTCCTTCAGTCACAGTGCCAATTCAAGATTTCAGAGAGCTCAGTTTGCAGCCTGGATGTGTTATTATGACACAGTTTTTCCATGCGGTATTAAATTTAAAACTAGTGATGCTGCAGTGGAGTTTGGCATTGCAGCTTGGGACTTTCATGAGCTGCCTAATCCTAGAACTGGTTGAAGGGAGTCAGGCTGTGCTCATCCTCAAATCTGAGGTGTGTTACAAAAGCTGTCATACAGCATTTTATGACATTGTAGGTGTCATTTTAAGTCTTCTGGAATACGGCTTGAGGGATCGCATGTAAAATTAGAGCTGGCACTGGCTCAGCCCGACGGCAGGCTGAGCTCTGCTAGAGCAAGCCTTTGTGCCCTTGCAAGCCAGTCTGCGGCTCGCTTCGTGTGTGAGCTCGTTTCCCTGTGAGGATAATTCATCTCCCGAGAGCCAGCCAGCCCAAGGGCCTGGGAAGGAGCCGGGGGAGGCAGCGATGGGGAGGGAGCTCTTGCAGGCGGTCCGTCCCTGCTAAGCTAGCCCGGGGGGAGACTGGGAACTGCAGGAGGGGACACACGTGGGACTGCGCGGGGACAGGGTGCCACCTGCCAGCGGGGACAGGCAAAGGCAGCCTGCAGCGCTTGGTGAGCTCCGCCAACGGCGAGGCAGGCTCTCTCTGCCTGCTACACCCTGCGCCCCAAAACCATCACCACCCAGCACGGTTGTTTAAAGTTTAAAGAAGTTTAAAGGAATTAAGAACTGAAGAGATTTGACTTAGAGGTTTAAAAATACGGAACTATTTAGTGACCACTATCCATTCTTGGATAAATGAAGGGACACTGGTACAAATTTAGTTGGCCCCCTGCCCCCCAAAGTACAGGAGTAGGTGTTGTCCTCATATCTTAGAGACAGACCTTGAACCTCAAGACCCCTTGACATAGCCCAGATCACGGCCATCCTTCCCATGAACTGCAGTGACAGCTGTGGTCCCCACCCAGCAAAGCAGAGGTGCCAGGGCACAGCCAGCCCCAGCAGGGATGGAGACTGGCATGCCAGGGGCCTCACTGTGCATCACAGCAATTCGTGGAGTTTCACAGTGTTCCTTGCAGCTTCAGCTATCTCAGAGGTATGTCTGGAGAGATCTTCATGTAGTATGAAGGAAGGACCAGGAAAAGTTGAAGAAAGAGAACATAAATCTTCAGATACTCATAATCTAGAGAATGTATTAATCCCATTACTGACTGTAGGATAAATATGCAGGAAATGAAACCGGGTACTTCTGTCTCATCAGTTCTTGTTCATATCCCAATGACACACACACAGGTAGCTTTATCCTCTCCTGTAGACAGCCAGTCATATGGACACCACTGTGGGAAGGTGTATGGGAGGCAGGGTCAGCGACCTCCGTGTCCTGCATGCCTCTGGGGTGTGGAACTGTCCCTCCAGGGACTGCACCTTTGGCTTCCTCCTGCCATTGCTTTCCATCATTAACTCCTTTCCTGTATTTGTTCAGGACCTTCCTTCCAGCATTCCTTTGATCACAGACATTTTTTGCTGATTCCCCACTAGTTTGAAAATAGTTGCTTTGTCATAGTTGCTGATTTACTGGGGGAGCAAAATACCTCTGTGTAAAGTGATGAGAAAGGGCTCTCTAGAACTCTAAAAGCCTTAAAAGTCTTCCTTTCAGTTTGGAAAGGAACTTGAACAAAAACCACCAAAAAGCTATTCAGAAAACACTGACTTGTACATTGTTTTGTGATTGTTCCCACATCCCTCATAATTCTCAACCACAGCTCTGCACTAGAGGCTAGATACACATGGTGGGTATTTTTGTTCTTCCTAGCAGTGGGATAGCAGGAATGCAAGCTTCCCTTTCAAGTGCAAAATCAAAGTATTGGACAAACAGTAAGACTGGGATGTGAGTTTTGAGGTTGTATCTTCCCTCGAAACAAGAAAACTTTTCCCAATACAGTTTTATTCTTCTCATGAATTTGTTGGTATTGTTTTCCTTTCCTCTCCTCCATGCAGGAAATAAGCCTTATGGCTCTCCCACACTTCAATATGCTTGTCATACTATCTGTGCAGAAATGCCTCAGTCTTTGCACAGAGTCTCAGCACTTCATTTTTCAGACACATCTTTTCAAGAACTGGCAGCCTGCAGAATAACTTTGAAAATAATTTATTTCATATTATGGCAGTCCTGTATACTTCAGCTGTTTTTAACCATTCCTGTGTTCTTCTGGTACCACACTGTAATACTGATCTTGTTTCTGTCATCTGGCTGGTTTGGGTTTGCTTGCAGGGCGGCCTGAACTATTCTACAGTTTACAGCACGGGGGAGCGGCTGGAGTGGGTGTGCACAGCAAAACAGCCCATGGAATTTCTGAACAGACCCCTCCCACGTGTGGTCACTTTCAATTTGCAGGTAACTGAAGTAAGATCATTTCTCTGGCCTTTTATTTCTATGTTCCTGTTCTTCTATTGTAGTTATTTTTAAATAGCAATTGTTTTGGTTTTCCTATTTAAATTACAAATGCAATTGTTTTGCAAAGTCTTGGCTTCCTGAAGAGGGAGCTTCTCCTTTGTAATCTGCTTTTAAAAAACGTGACAAGTCATTCCCTGGGCAAGTTTCTGTTTCAGTTTTCACTTACTTTTCTGATACTGGCTTTCCACAAAACAGGAGAGATTTGGTTTTGGTTTTTTGCCTGTGCAGCCCTGGTTTGAAAATTATGTCAGAACCCGGAGGCAGTGGAAAGCTGTGTGTTTTACTGCAGGTCAGCTGAACTAAATCACATTCAGTCCCTGGTCCAGATACTTTAAGTTTGATCAAAATCTACCCTGCACTGCTGACTGCAATGTAGACACATATGCCCTCCTTTGTAAAACCAACTACACAATACAATCAATCCTCTTATTTGATGCACAGTGTTCCAGGTAGGGAAAAAAATTATGATGTATGCTAACCACTAGAGTTAATGGCAGTCTGAGTTCAGCAGACATTCTCCTAAAAACAATGTGACTCATTGCTCAGGGACTTTTTTTTAACCATCCTTGTTATACTGAGGTTGGGGAATTCCAGTGTGATGAAAGAAAAAAATCTCATTTTATTTCAGTCACAAATTTATGAGGTTTAGTGCCTCCACTTTAAGGTCTGCATAGTTAAGATTGGTTATACTAACTGATTCACTGAAACCCTGAGAGGTGGACTACCTTCATTTCTGCTCACCAGGTGCCTCACTCTTGAGAAATAAAGCCAGAAGCCAAAGTTCAAGTCAGGCACCTGCCAACATATCTTTAAGCTGCATTCATGCCTTCCTGGGTGTGACATGGTACAGGGAGCAGCCTGTCTACCAGGGCTTGAGAGCATGGAGCCTTCTTTCTTCCTTTCCTTTCCCTTTTTCCCTTTTACCTCCCTTCCTCCCTCCCTCCCTGTGCTTCTACACAATTGCATCCTAGGAAAGATGGCACAGCCTACATCACTGCTGTGCTGCTTTTCTGAAAGGCAGGTATTTTATTCTCCTCTACATGTGGAGCCTGGACAAAACATGGCAAGGAGCAATACATTGTCACAGCGTGTCAGACCTGTGCACAGACACAAGTCATTTATACAATGCTAAGTTTTAATCAGTCCATGGGTGCACAGGCCTGGTGCAGGGCTACTAAACCGTCTGACTGTAGCAGCCTGGAGTTCTCAAGGGCTATGTACTGCCTTCCCAGGAATCTCACTTCCAGCAAAGTGGCCTTTTGGAGGAATGCCACATGGCTGTGGGCACCCAGCATTGCCAGGGGTTGATTTCCAGCCCCTGGCACCCTGTAGCCAGTCCTGCCCTGCCCTTTCCAGGCCCTGGGACCAGGTGGCAGCCATAGGACCCTATCCCACACACTCGTGCACTGGTTGGCAGGTGGGAGCAAGCCCAGGCAGGTGTCCTCCTGCTTTGGCTTAGTCTTGATACTGGCTGGAGATTTTCTCCAGGCAACTGATGGCAGAGCCAAAGAAAGTCATCTTTCCTCCTGTGTGACCTGGAAAAAATCAAACCTTTCCAGCAAGGTCTCCTCTTCCATTGAAAGATTTTGGGAGACTTTGCACAAATAGGTGTGTGAGAGGGAAAGGCCTCAGGGCAAAGCTGCCAGCACTATACTGGTTCTTTGAATTTAGAAGCCAAGTCCTCTGCACTTTGGGATGGAAGAAAGTTGAGGTGGATTTCTTACGAGAGTGATCTCCTTTTTTGTGATTCACTAACCTCAGTAAAAGAAAACCTAAATGTGACATCTCTATGTTGCACAATAAGAAAGACAGAAGTCATGCATTATGCAGATTTTTTTTTTTATGACAAAGATGTTTTCATTGTACCAGTTTCTGCATTAGAAAAGCTTCATACCTTCTGCAGGTTGCCTTCCAAAAGTCATAGTTCTGTTGTGCTGCTTCAGCTCCTATTTCTTTGAAGGGTTTTAACATTAGAAGAGGCTTACAAACATTGCAGAGAACAACATAAATAATAATTTTTACTTAGAATTGGGAGCTTTTGAATAGAAAACTTGCACATATGTACATACACATATACCACACACAAACAGAGGTGCTTTTATACAAGGTAGACATCCCATTTGCAACAGCATAGAATCTATACAGCAACACCTATTCCAAATTAATTGGGGTATAATAGGTAATTTTTTTTTTTTCAAGTATTCTTCCTGATACACTTTGTAGACTCATAACACCCAAGTTTTCACTTTGAGAAATACAACATCCCACAGTTTTAATGTAAGCAAAGCATTACACTGATTAAGTAATGCAGAACCATACATGTAAACAACACTCGTTCTTCAAATCATGACTACTTTTATCTTCTTGTAGAGAATCCTATAGCTGCAGTCTTATATTGTACCTTTTAGTGAAAGAGTCATAAAACTTTTTCCAGTTCTTACTAACCAAAAAAAGCTAAAACTTTTTTTAAAGGAAAGATATTGTTACAAAAATCGTAATTCTTCCTTGTTCCTACAGTAACTTCGTTGAGTCAATTAGAACAGCCAATGAAAATGCTGTTTTAAAGCTTTGTTACTTATATTATTAGAAAAATACTAATTTAATTAGAAATAATACTCTGTGCTGTCTCTTCCAAACTACCAGCATATGTTTTACATTGCTCAGCACTATCATTGTAAGAATTTCTACCTTCCTGAGTGCAGGTTTTGCTTTGCTCAGTGTCACCATTATAAGACTGTCTCCCTTCCTGACAGCTGGAAACAGCTGCCTTCAGTTTTTCCTCAATTTTATCAGCTGCAGCACACATTTTTAAGTGTCTCAGACTGCTTACTAGGGTTCCATAGGCTCCTTTTATCCCATGACGTTGATACCAGGTTCGAAACAGCTTAATCTTCTGTTCAGATGTATCACCAGGACAATCCCGAATAACTTGATCTATGGCAGGTTCTGGTACACGGTGATGACGAATAAATGTCAGGACTTGTGGGAATGTCATCTCCTCCACAATACCAGCAATATGGCTGCTCAGGTCAGCATCTAGGAGCATAAAACAAAATTAATGCACTTGCCACTTGTATCTTACTGGGTTTTATCACCTGCACTCAGAGTTGATACTTCTCCTATCCAAACCAGATTAAGTTTCAGGTATTCATGATTCAGTATGTTTTATATGTAATTTTTTACAATACATAGCAGGTCTGCCTTTCCATGTTCCTACCAAATGCTACGTATTGCGGAGAGTTAGGGTTGCATCCACGTTGCTTTATACCACTTAGAATATCAGTTCCCTTTGTAACTTATTCTGTCTTTATCACTGAAGTCTGGTCACCCCTCATGTACTTGTTTTTCTCCAAACACTGTTGGGAGAGGTCCTGGAACAGGACAGGTCTCTCGCTGTGATACAGTTTTGGAGCTTATGTTCTTTTCCTATTGTGTATTACTACTGTGGATAATGTAGGTTTGTGATTCTGCAATCCCACTGTTGTGTGTGGGACTACTCCCTTACCATAATTATCCATGATTCTAGAAATGCAGCTTGCTTTCTCCTACTGTTTCTGTCCATGTCCCCATGCAGAACTGAAATTCACCTGTTGACAATGAGTAATTGCTTCCTATACAACAGACATTCCTCCTGAGGCAAAACTTTTACGATACCACTAAATGCCTTAATGAGCACAATATGAGCTGGTATTTCTCTAGTAAGTGTTCACTGTTGTGCTAAAATGACAGGTTTGGACAGCAGCAGTCTACACAAAAATACTCTTTTTTTTAGCATAGGATTTACATATCTGTATCTCTTTTTTTCCTGCTGAATTTTGAGAAATTACTCGTCTCTTACCTGTGTCTATGAGAGGTACGTTCTCCTAAAAAGAGAAGGAAGAGAGAAATGAGTAGAAACACATTTTGTAAAACACCAACCTTGTATAAGAGGATAAATACAATTCATGACACTTCTTTAATTTTGTGTTTTCTCCATGATTCCTCCATTTTATTTGTGAGGGAATCAGATCAGACAGACAGACAGACCTCTTTTGACTTGAGTAAGCCTGGGGAATCACCTCACAATTGCTATTGCCTAAAATTATGCATGAGGACAGATACCCTGGGTCAGTGGAGGCCTGATGATTTATCAAGTTTTGATCTTGGTCATGTAACTTAGGAAGCATGCCAACAAATCCTGAAGGAATTATAGAGGGTTTCTCTTACTTCTCCCAAAAGAGTCCTCGTGGTGAAATTTACTTCATTAATGTCATAGAAGGGAGGCACCCACACACATGGGGAGTCTCAATGTAATTGAAATGGAACAGAGTTCCTTGCATAAAGCTGAGTTTTTTGTGATCTACACAACAATACTTACATAAGAAGGCTCTGCTTTGAACACTACTTCATTTAGGTTCTCTTTAGTTGTAAGACTCTTCTGTTTTTTCTTCCCTGAAACAAAAAAAAGGGCATTTTTAAAATCAAGGACAATATATCTACCCATTAGACTCCAAGAATATGAAATTACATCTGAGTAAGCAGATTAATATCTTATTGAGAGTATGATAGGAATAAGGAATAGGGAATCACTTACACCAGAATATTGCTCCAGCTATTGTTAGTAGTCCTAGCACAGCTAGCAAAGCAATGGGCCACAATGGCATTCCTCTTTCTGTTGGAACATGGGAAAATTTACATGAAAGTTAATTCAAGAAATGCAATACAGCAACACACTCTAAGTTTTAAACAAGATTGTGTCAGATTTGAGAAGCCTTCCTGTTGTTTCCTACTGGCAAAAGCTACCTCTTAGTTAAAGACTAAGTTAATCATGAGTTGCCCCTGAAAAGGATTAATAACTCCTACATCTGCACCATGAGCAAGGGAAAATCATACTCCAGAGGTCAGTACAGGGCCCAGGAGGTATCATGCCCTTAGCTGTCACGATTCACTACAGACCAGTTTGTAGAAAGTACAATTGCAATAGCCTCTCAAAATACAGCAGATGCTAGACCTTGCTTGGTTTTAAAATGGTACCTTTTATTCCACACACAGTGTTTGAAGTTGAAGTACATTGTTTTTCAATCACGCCACCTTCACATCTGCAGAAAACATGAACAAAAATTATTATGTTTTTTTTTTTCTCTTTATAAACTGTCAAAAGAACAAATCACTATCTTCTAACACTTTATCAGCTAAATATTTCATATATCAAGGTGTTGGAGTTTAGAAATTAAAATGAAAGGTATGAAAATAGCATGGAAAAGTGGGGGAGTGGGAAAAGGTGTGCAATTATTTTCTGAATGTAACAGTAGGGCACACAAGGACAACAGGAAAGGTCAGATATTTTATTACATGTTTTGAAAAGTATATACAGTCTTGGTGGACATATAAGTTTTTCTGCATGCCTTTGGAAAACCTCCATGGATGCAAATTGAGCTGACTGAACTACATCATCTCACATGCAAAGGAAAACTAGTATGCTTTCCCTTTGGTTATAGATTATCTTAGCCTCTGTCTTGAAACTAGCTTCAACTGTCTTGAAAAAACTGTGATAACATAAGATATTAACAATTTCATATGTAGTGATGAAGGCATAAACTTACACGGAACATGCAGTGCACTCCGTACATGGTACAGAATTGCAAAACCAGTTCTTTACACAGGCACATTTCGTGTTCTCTTCTGGGGTACAGTTCTTTACAACCTCCAAACCTAAAATAAATTTCTCAAAGTGTATTAATTTGAAAAAGCAGGCTTGTGCTCACAAGATCTTGTCCTCAGACTTACGTGCTGTTAGCTCTACCACTGCTGGCACTGGCGAGGCTTAACTTTAAAACACACATACACAGCTTTTATGAGGAGCCGAGCTGCCGGAGCCTTGGGAATTCGGAGCTGTCAAGAGAGACCTCTGCTGGCCGAGAGCTCAGAAAACTGATCACACGATAAAGTTCCTGCCAGAAGAGAACTCATTCGGCACTGCTAAATCCCAATTTCTTTTTCCCATTCAGAAGGAATGAGAAGGAAGACAGAAGGAAACTCAGAAAAAAAACACATAGCCCATCTCCTCACTTAATGTTGAAGATGGGTTCTTTACTCTCCCTTACAAACAACAAATTTTATCTTTTCTTGAGGACCTCCAGTGATGAGGAATTCCACTCTCTCTTTTTAGCTAACATATTCTTGAGAAATATTCTGCATAAGTATCAAAACAAATGAATTAATTTTCTCCTATCCTCAGTGTATATGATAATGCCATCTCCATCTATGAAAAAATATTTCTGCATTAAAAATTAATGGAAGTATCTACCTACTATGAAAGCTATTTTCTTAGGCATATAAAAACATAAAAAAATTAATTACTACAATCAGTGCCGGGCTATAATGGGAAACCACGTTATATTTCAAAATTTGATGAAGCTCTATTGTGAAACAAGCGCTGAAGCAACTCATGAAAATAGCAAACATGAATGATCCCATATCCTTCATCTGGTAATTTTCATCTTGCCTAAGGTAGTCTACTGACTACTGACTTTTCTTCAACTACATTATTGTCCATGGAATAATTTGACTAGCTATCCCATTACCCTTTTCCTCCCTTCAGTTTAAATCCCTTCAGTCCTTTGTGGCACTGTACAAAATACTGAATTGTTTAGCTCTAGTGAGCTTCATCACCCATGCAAAAATGCTTATTTATAGTAGGAAATGAGAGGAAAATTTTCTGTCCATATTGGGGTCTTACAAGAAGAGGACAGGACTGGAGGTTGGTATTCCAGCAGGTGATCTGAGTACAACCATACTGGAGTTAAGAGCTTTCTCTCCACTCGCTAAAACTTGATTTGGGGTATGAGGAATGAAGAATTATCATTTCCTAAATCTCAATATACTAGATCTACAGGACACCTGTTAGAATTGGTAGGAGATAAGTTTAATGGATTTGAAAAAAAAAATAATCGGTGATGAGTATTTATGCAACAGGAAGTGAATTTCTGGAACCTGGGGTCGCCCAGCAGTTTCATGCACAAAGGGCTCATAAATAGACACTAAAATGACTAGGTAGGAATAGATCTTCTAATGTCCTTTCCTGCAATTGTGGATGCTGATAGACTTTGCAGGGAACAGACTACAGAAAGTGGAAAATGTTTGTGTTATTTCTAAATAGCACCTCTTGCCTCCACTGCTGAATGCAGAATACTGGGGTAGGTGGGCCACTGGTCTGACCCAGCAGGGCATGACTGTTAGTCTCATAGTTTGACTCTATGTCCCACACAGCATCTTGAATGTATAAATGAAAACAATCTATCAGCTCTAGCAATTTTAAATAATATAAGTAATTACATGGAAGACTACAAAACAAACCATTGGGAATTCTCCCATCATTGCTTCTTACACCCCTTTTTTAAATAGAGAGTGAAGAAGAGGAAGAGCTTCTCTTCCTGGCCTCTAACCAGTTTGTATAGCTTCTGCTTTGCAAGAACTTTGGCTTTGGCTAAGCAAAGGCAGATATAAGGGTAAATAATGGACCAACTATTTTTCTTCCTACTTTGTGCTTGATGAATGGGAACCGGAGGATAAACGTTACTTTCTTATTAAATCATTTATGTTCTACCACTAAGAGTTTTGAATCTGCATGCTACCCACTATTCAGGGATTGTGGAGACTTTTCAGTGAAATCCTGTATCAGAGTCATTACGAGTTGCCATTTCTACAGACATACCAAATACGCTGTCGCACGAAGAGCATCTCATACACTCATTCAAATCATTGGGGTGCTCTGTGTACTCCTTTCCACTTTCACACTGAGCACAGTGTTTGCTAATATCTGTTGGGCAGGTGATATTTTTAACAAAACCTGTAGAGAAAGAAAAACAAGAATATGGACAGAAGCCACCAGCTATAAGACTTTCATCAGAATTTTATTTTTATTCCCTAATACTTTTTGATTCCAAATATGGAGTCTATATTCTTTATGCATATGTATATGCACTTCAGGAATGCAGAATATGTAAGATCTGATTACCCCCCTTTTTCTTCAATTTAAGACTGAAGGCGAAGACACCAAACAAAATTGGAACAACCATGAATATATAGAATCTTGTAGGCAAAAACATGTGTTTTCACTTTTTTAACCTCTTTCAAGTATGCGTAATTCTTTGCTCTTTCGTAACAAGCATGGTATGTGACAACTACTATCTCTAGTGAGAAGTTATTGGTGGACTGAGCTCAAGAAATACTTTTGAAGTGGCTGATGTCCTGTAACAAAGAAAGATACAGCTAGAACGAAGCACTGCATCTAGGAAACCACCTCATGCCACTTATCCCAGCACAAAGCAATTGTCCATGCTATGGTTTCTGCTGTTAATGACTTCTCAAGTACAATCTTACAATGATACTCACCACTTTTACATTTCTTACAACACTGACCATCTAAATTGTATTCATCCTGGTTACAATTAATTTCCCTCCTGGCAATGATCCTCCTGTTGTAGTCTATGTGTGTTACAGCTTCAGTATCATTTTTGCACTGTGCTTCAATAATTAAGACAGCCACCTAGAAGAGAAGAACAGCAAATTAGACAAAAAGCTATCAAGGACTGTAGGTGTGTTTTAATACTAGCGGTCACATCAGAAGTGTTACTCTATAGCTAAACATATTGACATGCACCTACTTATTAGAACTGTTCGTTACTTTAGAAGATTTAATGGCCAATGAGAACACATACTAGACTGAAAGCCATGAACCCTACCTCTACAGGCACTCTCCTGTCAAATTAATTTACAACTGATCAATTTCTCTGACTTTCTTTGAATGTAATGTCAAGTTCAATTGCACAGTGCTTGGGCTTTTTTGTTTGTTTGCGTTTTTTTTCTGTTACTAGTCAGTAGGAGCTTTATTAGTAGTCCATTCATAGCTTTACTAATAGTCCATATCATTTTCCATGATAATAATAAAGCACTGTCAAACCATTCCTTTTTTTTCTTTTCTTTTTTTTTTTGTCTATTTCAGAGCAAGATGGGAAAATGAAAAGGATAAATCTTCTATAGTTTGCCTTTGTCTCAGCAATAGTTTCTGGGGAATTCTGTATATACTCTTCAGGCACTAAATATGAAATATCTATATAATGGAGCTATGTACTGCTTGCATGCTGAACATTACTTTAGTTAGATGCAGAAAACTCTTTATGTTAACTTGCTGAAAAATGGATTTGGATATAAAACTAGGCTCTCAAGTGAAGGAAGTGTTATCTGTTGCATAACTGATGTAATCAATATGATCATTGTCTTCTGACTTCTAAAAATATCCATTTCTTTTGATCCTCTAGTCTATTCAGAGATGGGAAGGTGGAAAGCATTTTATTTCCTTGGCAGCCATCTGTTTAAAAATGTATATAATATTAGTTACTAGGCTAAAATTAAGAAGACCTTTCTTTGCACCTGGAGGAGAAGCTTGGGTATCTGTGGGTATAGATGCTCAGCCCATCACTTCCTCTGATCAATGCACTCTCTTCCTTTGCTGTCAAAGCTTTCACAGAGCTCTTTTCTGAATCCCAGTGTAATGCTTTTAAAAGTTTGAAGTCAATGTAAGGCCTTAACAGAAGCTTTCAAATGGATGTGTCAAATTAGTGTGATTTGTTTTCCTTTTGCCTGGGAGAGCTGTCTTACTAAATACTGGGTAAGAAAGTCCAATTAAAAAATAATTACTCAAATGTAGTCAGGGATGTTCAACCTTTCCCTAAAGCAGTATGAAGAAAATGTCCAGAGAGTCATGCAGAAAATGGGATATAATGAAAGGAAGAAACATCTTTCTAAATTACTAACATCAGCAAAACTTAGCGATTTTTTTGGTGTGTTTACCAAATGCCTGCAAATACGGTGTGTGCAGAGACACATCTTCCCTCACATGAACAAACCTCTCTGCCTCTTGTTTATGCTCTTATACAAGTGAGCTATGTTGGTACAGTGAAGGGCTACAGTGTCATAAATTTTTAGATAGAAGCCCTCCGCTCTTGCTCACGGAGATGAACTTCCTGGTACACTTACAAGAAGCGGGGGTCACTTCTCAGAATCTGACACTTAAGCAGCACCAAACACCTACATTGGTTCTGCTCGCAGAGACATCTTACAACGCCGTTCTGTAGAAGGAATAATAATAAAACTGTGGAGATATTTTTCAAAGCAACACCCTAATTTTTTTCAAACATTTTTTCTCCTTTTCTCACCAACTTAATGGCAATCCACTTTCTATATAAAAATTTTAGTGTTTCTTATAGATAAAAAAAAGAGTCAATAGTCATTTCACTTCCTGTACACACCTTAGTTGCTTTTTTTGTTGTCACTGAGCAGTAACACTAATATCAGAAAGGAAGCACTTAGGGGCTTTTATACAGGCAGGGATGATAGGTGCTTTTTTGTGATCTGTACACTCAAGCAGCAGCTGTATGTTCTCAGCCTAAAATGACTCACAGAGGCTCTCTTTTAACTTTCTCATCTTAACCTAAAAAAAAAGAAAAGTAGTTTTCATATCTAAACTGAAGACTTAGATTGAACTAAGCAGTCAATGGGAAGAAGATCAATCAGTCAGGGACACCTAACCTTAACAGAATCCATAAAAATTATCACATGAGCCCAAATTTTCTGGTTTCTTTCCATTTGCATTGCCCAGGCAATGAAGAGAGTTTTCTACCCGCTCCCTCTCCTTCATTCCAACTGAGTCCTCCAAAATGCTTTTACCAACAGCTATTTGCTAAGGAGACTTATAAAACCTGTTTTCATCTGCATTCTGAGGGCAGAGTGACAAGAACTTTAGTTTCTTTGAATATTCATGTCATTTGGGGATTTTCATGCCTCCAATTCTTCCTTTATCAAAGTATTCTTCATAACATGTCAACCTACTTCAACTAAAAAGCTTCTGCAGACATAGTTTATAGGCATGTAATCCCATCTTTCAAAGTGTGTGAATGTGTAATTTGCATACAGGACTTTTTAAAATTTTGCAATGTTAACCCTGAGAAAATAATTGTCTCTGCTTTCTCCTGTTACCTTTACAATACATTTTATTTTTAGCAAACCACTTCTCTCATTTCTAATCCATACATGCCAGTGAATGAGAAGGATGATGCCTTCAGAACTTGGTGGCCTTTTTTTTTCCACTACACATTTGTTACATGGAGTAAGATGCATGAGCTCATCAGGGGCTTTCTAAGTGTTAAAAAAGGGGGAGGGATTTTTCTTGCCTTTTTTTTTTTGCCTAGTGGAAGTTGGGTTGCTAGAGTTAGCTCCATCTTAATACACTTTTGTCTGTAATTAATCTCCAGTGTATTAACTCTTTCAGGATAGCTTTTTCAAAGAATAATTTCACTCAAAGAGTAATGTTAAGAGGATTCTCTACTCCAATTCTTTCACTATGACATGTAATTTCTGCCTCCAAAATCTCCAGTATCACTTTCCCTCCAACTCTTTTTTTTTCTGCCACCAAGGCTGCAGTTCATAGTTAGCACCAAAATAACCTCTAAAAATAGTACCGCACATTCTAAAATCTTTTATGGGAAGGACAAAAAGAAACCAGTTCCATTTTCTGGAGCCCAGCAATAGGAGTTGGTATTTTTCCACCACTAGAAGCATCCTGAGCTTCTTAAATTTTGAAAAGGCACGTGTTCAGTGCCTGTGAAAGCAAGAAGCCTCAGCTATTGTCCAGATTCTTAAAATAGTCACTGTCCAAATTAAATTAATTATTATTTCACATCTCAGCTGACTCATGTGCAAATTACAGCAATACACTGGGGCTGGGAGTTGTATGGTTTGTTATTTTGTTGGTTTTTGGTTTTTAATTTTGTTTTTCAGGAGTACTGTACTAATGAACACCTAGTAAATACAATTTGGAAGAGTTGGAATAATATTAACAGCTCTCATCTCACTTTGATGTTGTGGTTAAGGATGAATAAGAGCTGGACAGCATAGAACTTTAGCAACTCTTTCCTTTTTTGCTTTTGTAAACAATAAGGTTTTCTTATTGTGACTTTGTTCAGTGAGTTACCGCAAAGATAAAGGCAGTTAGCTGTGGGAACATGCCCAGACATGTTTCCAGAACTGGGGCCCTTATACTTTTCACTTGAATCTTGGGTCATCCCAACCCATTTTATGGCTGTTTATGCGTGTACATGTAAATGTGTGTATTAGTTTCCTGTGAAATGAGAAAAGAAGGATCAGCACTGTAATGTAAGAGTCCTGTTTTCAAGGGTATGTCTTCTGAATTTCCAGAAAACTGCCTGCTCTGTAGTCATATCAGATAAAAAATATTCTAGATAAAATATTTAGATAACACTTTACTCTCTTCAGAGTTCTTTTAGTTCTGTTCCTTTAGAGTGTCTCCGAGTAGTATGTAGTTTTGTGGCTCTTTTTACAAGGAGAACTTAGATGTTTTCTAACTACATAGACCGTTGCTATTTTTGCGTGACTATCCCTGTGACTTCAGTGCAGCACAGAGCTCCTTGCAAAACTGAGGTCTCATTCAACAAACCACTTTCATGTTCTGGTTTAACCAATACAACACGCCAAACCTTGACCAGGTTGACTGATTTATAAGTAGTGGAACAAGATGCTCATTAAAAAAAAAAAAATTAAAATAGAAAGTATTTAGGAGTGTTATGGTCTTTCTAAGGGGTACTGAAATATGGAAACAATTCGAAAATAAGAATATAAATTATATATTCTCTGGGAGCAGTGAGATAAGATAGAAAGTACTTTTAACCTTAATACATATTCTGAATAGTTCCAACACAGCAAGCCAGACTGATATTTCTGCCAGTGGTTTGCTGCTCCTGTAGAGGAACAGATTCTGTTCCCTTCTGTCAGCAGATGAAAATCCTTTGTATTTAACTGTGCTCTGGTGATTTGTGCAGGGGCATGGATAGAACTCTCTGAAATGCTTTAGATAGTTTATTACCTGTTATATAGTAAATCAGATCAGAATTTGAGTGGTTTATATGTTTAACCTAACAAACCACAAACAAACTGTGTTTGCTAGCAATGTAACCACACTGTGAAGACTTTAAATGTCAGCTGCAGTGAATTGTCTCTGAAACAGGTGAAAATTGGGGTTGGGGAAGCAATGTGTACTGCATCCACACTTCCAGGCAGTGGGAGGCTCTGCTATGCAGCAGGGCTCACTGTCACCTGCCTCATCCCCACTATCCCATGTCTGGGCTCCGGGAGCAGGACTGCCTGGGGGCGGCTCTAGCAGAGCCCAGGCTGAGTCAGGGCATCCATGTGTCCCTAGGTCTCCTGCCCTGGAACTTGCTGCCACTACAGCTCTTTGGCCTAAGGCACCTGTACTAGTGCAGATCCCTGGGCTGGGCACCGACACACCACCTAACCTTTCCTGTTGGCAGCAGCCCTTCAAAATGGGTGTTTGTGAAGGTAACTTTACCAATGAGAGTGAGACACGAGACCAAAGCTCTGAAGCTGCTGGGACACATGCTGTGCGCACAGGGATGATTCAGGCAAGACGGGAAAAGGCCCTGCCCCACTGCTTCCAGTAAATGCTGCACACCATGCCGTCAGGCTTGGACTATTCCTCTAGCTTTTCCTGGGTCACTGTCATAGTGGTTCAGACTCCTCCCGCACGGGTATTTGCTTTTATGTTGCTTTACCGAATCGCTGTGTTGTGGATGCCCTGAGGCGCAGTGCAAGACAGCTCCCCCACTAACGTGGTTTCAGCGCGGGCAGGTGCCGGGTCTCACCGTGCTGGAGGTGCGAGATGCTCAACCTGCCGTCCAGCGTCTCCGGACAGCACCGGTAGCTGCAGAGCGAGGCCAGCCACAGTTGTCCCTGCGTCCCCCCACCTCCAGCACACGACCCCGTGTCCCTGACAGCGCCCCGCATCCATACTCCTTTTCTTCCGTCCGCTTTTCCACAACACTCACTTCCCTTCGCCCTGCACCCTCAGAAGTGGCTGTAACATCATAAAGTGCCTAAACTTGAAAGTGGGGGTTTTCTTTTTCCCTTTTAAAACACCGCCTAAACGAGTTAGCTGGAATTTCGGGAAGAAGCCTGTCGCTGCCGGCGGCGATCGGCACCCGGGCAGCGCTGGTCTCCCGGCTGTGCCGAGTCCCCGCCCGGCCCCGCAGCCCCCGCCCGGGCTGGTCCCGCCGCCCGCGGCCGAGCAGCCCGGCCTGACACCGCCCCGCCCCCGGCCCGCTGCCCCGCCCGGGCGGACACTTACGAGGAGCAGGGGAAGGAGCCCCCGGGCCATCCCGCCGCTGCCCAGCGCTGCCCAGCGCTGCCCCGCACCTTCCGGCAGAGCACACTCCGCACCTCCCGGCAAGGCAGGCGGCCCTGCCCACCGGGCTCCTCCCATGTGCTGGCAAACAGCGCCCGGCCCATCCCTGGCGCGGGGCTGGGCGGCGCGGAGGGGCGGGCAGCAGTGTTGGGGAGCGCTGCCGCTCCCCCGCAGGTGCCCGGCGCGGTGAACCGGCCCCGGGCAGGGTCCCCTCCGCCGGGTGAGCCCGCGGGCACGGCCCGGCACAGCCCCGCGGTCACACAGAGCGAGGGCACGGCGGCTGTCCGGAGCTCCGCGGGGATCGCGGCTCTTCGTCAGACACACCCACTCGGCAGCCTGTGAATGCCAAGCACAGCCCCGAGGTCACGAAGCCAACGGACTTTGGGCTGGGAATGAGGAATTTACTTCGTGTCCTAGCTGCTGGGCGAAGCAATGTCCTCCCCACCGAGGGCAGAAACTCCGCTTTTGTAGTATTGACAAGGACAGGCTTGGGGTAGGGAGTCCCGAATCAGTAGGAGTGGAGCAGTCTCAGAACAGGTTAAACCCACTGCAGCAGAAGATACTGCCCTTTGCTGTCGTGTTGAAAGGATTGCTCAAGCCTGTGACGTTTTGCAGCTTTTTAGTCACTTTTGTTTTTCGTGCAAGCTTTCAGTGTTTTGAAATGCTGGTAGTCTGGCCTCCTTTGTAGAGTTAGAAATAACGTGAGGGTGTGAGTTATCGATATGTGTTTTGATCTTTCAGGTTTTGACATGATGCTGTTGCCTTGGGAAAACATGGTTGCAATCGAGCTGGCGTTTTCATTTTAAACACCATTTTTCAGTGGTTTATGACTCAGATTTTCAGAAACTCTTCAGCTTTTCTGCTAGTATGGGTCTTAGCTGCCATACAGATAAGCTGGGTTCATAACATCACCAAAAAATAGCTGCTGTTTTAAATATTTCGGGCTTTTTAACCACTTCCGGATAAACTGAAATGTACTGCTGACACATTTTTAGAGATGCTGCCTTTGGAGTATCCTTGAACAATCAACTTTTTGCGTTCCCAATGGCAGTATGGAATATAAGGAATGAGAGGCACCTCTCTTGGGTGTAGCACCTGGGTTACATGTGTGTAGTTCTTACTGGGCAAACCCAAATCGGTGTGTACTTGAGGCTGCTACTTTTAGCGGAAGTTTATGTGCGAGTAGGGGTGGAGTAGGGACTGCAAGCAACTTTGTCCGGATCTGGATGGTTGCTGCAGCAGAAAGCTTGGTAAAATTATTTCCAAATTCATCACTCAGGGGATTGTGTTTTGTCCTAAAAGCAAAACTGTATGTGCCTGGGCCCTCAGCAGGCATTGCTTAGCGTTGGGTAACACCTCGATATGTCCCTTGCCCCAGTTATCCAAAATCTTCTGCTAATGTAGTTAATGTTTCTTAGGTGCGTGTGGTTTGCACTCCTCCCTGCCCCCCCGGGGGTGTGATGACTGTGTGCATGTAGCTGTTTTGCAGTGGAGTGTTTTTGTCTTGATAGGGAGCTTTGAGAGACATTTTAGAAGCCACCACATTCATGTCAAAACAGCAGTGCCTGAATGTTGCTTGCAGTCATACCTTACGTTATTGTTTGGGAGTTTTATATATATAATGAACAAAGAGAAATGTGTTTGCAGGATTTTTTGTTTGTTGTTTGACTATCCTGAGCTGGTATCAGTGAGCACTAGAAGGTCAATGTTTTGCTCTTTTCTGTGTTGCAGCAGCTTTTTTTTTGGCTGGTAAAAGTTGTAGCGTTGACTCTTGTCTTTACTCAACCTTCATCTAAAGCTTAATTCGGGTGTCAGCAGAGGCATGTTAAGCAGTGCAGGCGCTGCGGTATTTCTCTTGCCAGCAGATGGCCTTGCGCCTCTCCTAAATCGCGAAGAGGATCTGACTGGGGCAGACGCAACCCGAGGAACAGTTAACACACACTTTTTAGCTCTTTTGCAATTCCGCCTTTAGATATGCAAGGTCCTGGAATTAAAGTGAAATTTTTTATTTTTATTTTATTTTATTTTACTGTGATGGTTGGATTTGTTGTTGTTGTTGTTTTGTTTTTTCCTTGTTATTGTCGTCCTGTATCCACATATGTACACTGGTCAAAGGAAATTCTATTCCAGGTAGCTGCAAAACCACCAAAGGAATAATTCTGAATATACATGATCATGTTATTATAACTGTTAGAATTGCTGAGTTGGGATCTGTATTCATGCCTTAACTGGCATCAAACCTTTTCTTCCTTCTCCAGAAACTTACTTGCACCTAGAGAAATTAACTCTGTTGGGATATTATGACATTATGAATTGCTAAGTTTTTGAGAGGGTTAACTTAACTAATCTCTCCAGGTGATCAAAAAATTGTCAAGGTGCAATAAAATGTAATTGAGGGCCCGGAGCCCTTTGCATTGTATTGGTCTCATCTCAGAATGTTGAATCCATATTTATATTCGAGAAGGAAAATAACAGGGGAGCAAGCATAAGATCTGGCTTGCTTTCAACTACTTGCTTCTCTGTTAAATTGTTACAGATTTTTAAATTATTTTTTTTTAATATTTTGTTTAGATTTGTTTTGGCATATTGGTAATTTTTAGCACTTCTTTTGTATTAAGATTGGACAATTAGATTAATATAGTATAACTTAACCAAAGTAGTTATGCCAAACTTAAATTCTCCTTTGACCTAAAATACACATTAGAAGATTATTATTGAACAGAAGACTTACTCTGAGATACCTTAACATAATAAATGTGGGAGCTATTAAGAACTCCCTACATTTGTCTTCCTGTTAACTTTGTATTTTCTTTTCTTGTATATATTGACTTATTCTGCTGTCTTTTAGTAGATAATAAGTTTGCCTTAAAATGTGGATTAGGGCACATAACGTTTGTATTTGGACAACTTGATTTGGCTGGAAAGGGAGGAAAATAGAAGAGAATGCAGAATGTACATTTTAGAGATACTTAAAATTATACATTTTGTTATGTGATTCATGTTTTTGAAATACCCTGAAGTTTAAAGGGAAGGAAGATCAAGCTCAAACACTTAATAATTGGACCCAAGGTTTCTGTTTTGTTTTGCTTATTTGTTTGTTGCACTTTCTGTCGGCCTTTTGATTTAGTTTGCTTTTCTGTTTTGCCTCTCCCCTCTCTTTGGTTCAGAACAACCAACCTAATTTTGACTTTTTGTTTAAGTGCTAGAGTAAGCAATCCATTACTTGTGCAGCTCTATTGCATCTCCTTCATCCTTGATTCAAACCTCTTCTGTTATGTGACTCTCATCACAAGCATCAGCCTACACTATTGGGAAATTATTGGAGTGGCATCAGTCCTTAAATCATCAGTTCTTGCTCAGTACAGTTTTATGATGGTTTTATTGTTTTCCAAATCTTCTGTGAAACATTAAAACAGTGACCTTGCTCCAGCCACCAGGTGCACCCTTTGTTCTGAGGTCTTGTAGGCCAGAAAAGATTTGTCACCACTGTAACTGTTGGCTTCTGTGTTGCAGTGTGGTGTGGCCAGATTCTGACAATTGGGGGTTACCCTTCTCCCTTTTTCGTAACACTTAGAATCATCTGGATTTGTGGTATAGCGAAAGGTTCTTGGTCAGATGATGTGGTAGACCAAACACCCTGTTCTGTGTGTGGAGAAGCTGATATGACTTCATTGAAGTGGGAAAGCGGGGTGTGAGCAGAGAGGTTTATGAAGACCCTGTGGACTTTTTCATAAGGGTGCCGTGTGGTGTTATATCAAATCAGGAAGTTCTGACATGAAGCATGTTTATTTTAAAAATAATGGAAGTCTGATGTAACTGCCTGTGGAGCCATAGCTGCTAGTGTTTATCTAAAAAAAAAAAAACACACAAGCAAGAAAACAGAGTGGAAACAAAAAAACCTGAACTAGAACAAAACAGTGGAAACTGAAACTTGTAACAAGCACCTTTTCCCCTTTAGCAGTTCTTCTCTGGAGACGGTGATAAAGGAGAACTGGGCACAGGCCCTGGCCCTCCAAAGGAAAGCTGTAACAGACGGATGTCCTTTGTCTCATAATTCAACTTCCTGACACAACCCTGGATCCATGCTTTCGTTCAACAGACCCAGTTCAGATGACGTCAATGCATTCTTCACAGCAGGGGAAAAAAAATCATTTTTCAAACAAACCGAGCATTTCCTTAGACTGGAAAAGCAAATTGGCTGGATGCCTGGTGGCTCCTACAGCCAATCACTATAACCTTACCATAAATGTAGATGTGTTTCTATCTTAGAGTTGATTATTGACTTTAGTTTAGCCATGGGACCATCCTGTCCCAGTCCTCTGTGTGTGCACTGTACCAGGGAGTGCTGAGATACTGGATGCTGCATTATTTAGCAAATATTTTGCACATCACATGGGCTGACTTAAGTGAGCTCACTCAAATTTGACTATGTGACTTGATAGACTGTAAATGCATCTCTTTTAATTGTTTTGCAGAGCTCTGTCTCCATCCAGATCTTGCAGCAGGCAACTTAGCTTCACAGGCTGGCTGGTGCTCTTTTCTCTTTTTTCAAGCTAATTGGTCTTAGTTGTTTTTTGAAGATGCTATTACTAAGATTATGCTTTACACATTTGAAGCTTGATGTACAGCTAATGCTAACTGTCAAACGTGTAACAGATGAGCTGTAAAAGCTTTTGAGATAATCTGCTAGGGATGCTAGATGTTCTCCAGGGGTGAGGAAGTGTTCAAACCTTCTCCCTTCAGGCACTGCCTGGACAGACCACTGCTGATTTAATTTGTGAGTTAAATCCAAGACTGAATCCTTGTACCAAGGATGAGAGAGGGAAGATCTGTAAAGAAATGTCCGGAGTTAAAAGGTAAATGTGAGTAAAAGGAGATCTTTAGTTTTGCTTTTAACCTCTAATCTGAAGATGACAGTAACAGGTGTACCAGATGACTTTATTTCTGATGTTGAGTAAGTGACACCCAAACAGCTACCCTTCAAGGAAAACTGTTTTCCTTATAATTTGAAAGTAAACTAAGAAAAATTTTATTAAAGATAGTGAGCAGAAGAAGCTAAAGGAAACATTTTAAAGGATCTTAGCATAGTGTAGTTTCTGAGATTGTAAGAAATATTATGTCTTTGGGATTCAGTTCCATTGTTTTGCTTTGCACTGTCATGCTTCTCTTTCTGGGATATCATCTGATAAGTGAAACTAGATAAAGCAATGCCTTGTGGCTGAGACTCCAAACAGTCTTGTTTTGGTTTCTTTTGATATCTCTTAACCTTTGAAATTCTTTGGGGGTGGTGGAGACATGACACTGATGTGAAAAGTTTTATCCCTCCCACTGATACCTTAGATGTAGTTCAGCATCCTCTGTGACATCAAACGTTCTTCAGAGTGAGAACAGGATGCCGTGATCTTGCTCTGAATGTTTGCCTCCTGGGCACTGCTGTGTGGTTTTAACCAGGACTTATGCTTCAGGTAGATGTTTAACAGCTCCTGATAGAGAGAAGCTGTTGTGATAGGAACAAAGTCTGGAGATGAGGGGACTATGGCTGTTCCCTACCTTCACCTACTAACCCATTTCTATCACACATACGCACAAAAAGCAGAGAGGCCTGGGTAGCTTATGCAGCTACAGGAGTGAGTCATAGCTCCTCTGTTCAGCTGCACAGCCCACTGCATAGTAAGTTTTTATGAGCTGTAGCAAATGAATTGAGTATATAGTACAAACTGATTCATGTTTCTTTCAAGATGCAGTTGGTTGTTTTCTGTCAGTGGTTCTCATCAGCAATTAAGTGATGGGCTTAGAAAGCTGTGTGTCTCTAAGGGTGGTCATAACAAGAAGGGATACATTCATGTTTGCTGTCTGAAGCAGTCTGCTAAATTCCCCGATAAGACGTTAGTGATATTTTTCAGCTGAATCATTTATCAAATATTTCTTGGAAGCCAAGTATTTTGAAAGAGGTAGACTTTCCACACTGCACAGTAGCTGCCTCTCCTGCTATCAGCCAGCTCAGACGCAGGAATAGGAAACTGGATGAGGGACTGAAGAAGGATGGACAGCAGAATGTGCGTTTCTTGTTCCCTGGGATAGACAAGAGAATCTGGTGCCAGTGCAGGCCACAGTTTTAACAGCCACAGGTTTCCCATGTGTTTCTCCCATCTTGGGGATACTCAGAAACTTCCCTGCCTGGAGTAGCCAGCTGAGAGGAGAGTAGTCCCTCAGTTTCAGGTGGGAAATGAAGAGGGACTCACAACCACTTGCTGTAATAGTATAGGGAAATTGTCTTATCTTCTTGAAGTAGAGGTTTTGGACTGAATTCTCAGCTTTCATTTCATCACTTCAGTGAGCCATGGTTTTACTTGAGACCAATGGTAATTTTGATGTTGTCTTGTTTGAAGATAAGATTTCACTACACACACACAAAGCACATGTAAAGATACGTTATATCGATATCTGGGGACTTCCCTCTTTTTGGGAGGCAGGGCTGGCCACCAACCCCTTCTCCATCAGCTCGCTGAAGGGGCAGCCCAGTCTGCCCTGCACTAACCACATGGCAGAGCCTGGGGCGTCTCATCTTGCTGCAGTGAAAGGCTGTTGATTCGTGGAACTTGTTCCTTGCCCTCCCAGCTGCTGTTTCACTATTCCTGAGTGACCTGGTACAAACCCCACATGTTTTCTTTTCAGGGGGCCTACCTGAAAAATAGGATCTGACAAAAACAATTTACAGAAGAATAACTATAAGTTATTAAAATATAGGCAATGGGGAAGGTTAAGCCCTCATGCAAACAGTAGCTTGTATCGTGTATGCAGAATAAAAGAACACAGATGTTAGATCTTTTTCCCAAGTGTGGTTGTCTCCTGTTCCTCCCAACCTATTTTTCTGAGGAGGCCTGGCCATTTGCAGTGCAAGTGGCACTGTACCAACACTATTTTATTTAAATGCAATTCAAAAGGGGAACTTAGCGAAAGATCTGCTAATTGCATAATTTTCTCCTTGTATTAAACAATGTGTTCATGCTGTGTATCACAGAGTAATCAGTGTGCAGGGAAATGATTTATATTGTTTTGAAGAGGTCTGAGCATTTGACCTTGTAAATGAATTTCCAGAGAGAGCTAAATACAATGCAGTAAGTAACAGGCTATAATTAAGAAGCTGGAAGAGTTGTGTAGTTCTGGTATCCTGATGTGGAAACTATCCAGGCATTTTCAAGATCCTTGGACTAAAGTGTTTTGCAGCAGTGAAAGGAGTTACTACATCTTTTCAACAAGTTACTAGCAAGGAACTGAAAGAGAAGGAAACTTGGGAAGTACCTACAGGACTGACAACATGGTAGAAATTATAATTCTGAGACCTTCTTTTAGTGCTGTTACTGACTTTCAGGAAGAACAGAATATGAATCAGCAGGCTTTTGCATTTTCTACCCAAAGGTACTTGGAATATTCTTGAAGTCCTTAAAATTGCAGTGAAATCAGGGAAATGTTAGCCTTCTGTCGGTGGCATGAAGAGCTGTACCTGTACCAATCCCTATGGAAACACTATATGGGTGTGTGTAATACAGGACACACACCTGGTTAAGAAATGGATCAAAAAGCAGTTGAGGTTGCAGAAATCTCCCACTGAACTGTAGGCAGATTAGACCTGAGTCCTGACAGTTTTCATCCCCCATGACACCAGTGGTACAACAACTGGTCTTGAAATGGGTTAGAATGAGGAAAAGCTTTGCAGAATTCTGAGTTTTTCTGTATTTCTGAAAGATGGTTATGTTTGTTTCAGAATTGTGTATCTAAGTCTTCCTTACAGTCATAAAAGGGAAAGAATAAATCTTTATTTGGCCTGAGAAGGAAATCTGAGCAAACAGTTAAAGCTGGGCATGTAAAACACATTTAGTGGAAAAGAAAACCCTGAGTTTGACTGGAAAGTACTGGTACACTTTCAGAAAACCAACCAAATTATTAAACAAAAATAGCATGTTATCTGTACTTTTCCATAGTTCTTACGACTGCCTGTAAGAAAGAGGAAGAAGAAACTACCTTATGTAACTAAGATGCATCTGCAAAGCAAGGACCCAAAACCTACCTGCTTCAGTTTTCTTGTGAGGCTTTAGCATTGTTTGGGGAGTGGTTTATGAGCCAAATATGTTAGAGCATGAATAATAGCTGTGTGCTAAGTTCCTCCTGGCTAAGTGACCAACCATTGTCAGCTGTCAGTCTCTTGGGGCACCATGCTAGGTAGCAGGATGGTCTCCCAGGCCCAAGCAGCAGCCAGGATGCGTGCAGGAAGGTGTGACAGAGGCAGGGTGACGCTGCTCATGAGGCAGAGGAGAGCACCAGTGAAGTCCTGTCCTTCCTGCAGGCTGCAGTGTTAGGCACCACTTTGCCAGGTGCGTTTGTCTGTACCTTGTTTTCATTAACCAAAATGACATTCAGCAAAAGTTCCATGGAGGTAAGCAGGGGCAAGGATCCTTTTGTACAGGTCAGAGATGGAAAGAGTCTTCTCAAGGCTTCATATTATAAACAGGATTCTGTTGGGGAGAACTCTGTTTTATCTTAGATCAGTAATGTAGGTTGTAGCAAGTTATAAAAACACATTTTATCTGTGATATTTTTCTGTAACTCATGTTATTTTTAGATCACTGATGAAGGCCAGTGATGGGTAGGGAAGGTCCCACAGAAACACACCCACTCAGCAGTGATTTCCCTGTGCTGTGCTGAAAGGCTTCAGCTTCAGGGGCAGTTTGCTTGCTACTTGGCATATGTCAGACCTGCATTTGCTTTATTTGTAATTATTTCATGTTTTAGAATATAAAAGGCTTTAGAGGGCTTTTACAAATGTGTTTATAATATTCCTCTAAAAAAGCTTTACAAGAAGTAATTTTTATAAAGCCTTACTCATCAATGTTTATCATATTATTTTATTTTTTTATTATTTGAGTTCTGTATTGGCAGCTGTGATAGGTTAACTTAGAGTGGTGTGTTCATCTGGCAAGTTTGTAGTTAGCTGCTACTTTTCATTACATGCTTGAGATTTTTGTTGAACTGCCTTTCTTCCTGGGGAAAACCCCTTAAGCATTTTTAAGGGCTAATGGAAATAAGTGTTAATTGTTCTGGAGGCACTTTGGCCTGTTCTTTGGAACACCTGTGTGGATGCAGGCTGTTCATATCTGCTGCAATGTGCATGCCCAATTTTACTGCTCTTTTAGCACCCTCTTGCAGTGGAGTTGAAATAAAAAAAAAAAAAGCTAAAAAGCCACAAACAATTTTG